>NC_135737.1:24872930-24875430 GCF_041903045.1 Epinephelus lanceolatus | reverse complement strand
GTGTTCCGTCTTTTTGATGTTGCTGTCGGCTGGTAGCGCACCATCTACCGCCACTGCCCTCTTCTGGTGTTTCTCAACCACCACTATGTCCGATTGGGTAGCAAGCAGCTGTTTGTCAGTCTGGAAGCTGAAGTCCCACAGGATCTTAGCCCTGTTGTTTTCAACCACCTTTGGCGGTGTGTCCCATCGGTATTTTGGTACTTCAAGTCCATACTGGGGACGGATGTTCCTGTACACTATCCCAGCCATTTGATTGTGCCTCTCGATGTACACTGATCCTGCTTGCATCTTGCACCCTGCCACAATGTGCTGGACCATCTCAGGGGCATCTTTGCACAGCCTGCACCTTGGTTCTGATCTGTTGTGGTAGACCCTGGCCTCTATGGCCCTTGTGTTTAGGGCCTGTTCTTGTGCTGCTATGATTAGTGCCTCTGTGCTATCTGTCAGTCCAGCATTCTCCAGCCACTGGTAGGTCTTCCTGATATTGGCAACTTCCACTATCTAATGTTCCTATGCACCATGTAGGGGCTTGTCCCTCCATGTTGTTTGCTCCTCCACCTCTTTGCTCTCACCAGGTTTCTGTTGTCTGAGGCATTCACTTAGCAGCTAATCCTTTGGGGCTATCCTCTTGATGTACTTCTGGATTTTGGATGTTTCATCCTGGATAGTGGCTCTGATGCTCATTAGTTCTCGGCCCCCCTCTTTCCACTTAGTGTATAGCTCAGGGTGCTGGACTCGGGGTGGAACCCTCCATGCATGGTGAGGAGCTTTCTTGTCTTGATATCTGTGGCTTCCATCTCCTCCTTTGGCCAGCTTCTGATCCCAGCTGGGTATCTGATGACTGGCAGTGCGTACATGTTGATGGCTCGGACATTGTTCTGACCATTCAGCTGACTTCTCAGGACTTGCCTTACTCTCTGGAGGTATTTGGTTGTGGTCGACTTCCTTGCGGCCTCCTCATAATTTCCATTGGCCTGTGGGATCCCAAGGTACTTGTAGCTGTCCTGGATATCTCCTATGTTGCCCTCTGGTAGGTCAGCTCCTTCAGTTCTGATCATCTTGCCTCTCTTTGATACCATCTGACCACACTTGTCTGGTCTGAATGACATTCCCTTGTCCTTGCTGTAGATACTGGTGGTGTGGATCAGTGAGTCGATTTCTCGCTCATTCTTGGCATACAGCTTGATGTCATCCATGTAGAGCAAGTGGTGTATTGTTAACCCCACTTTGGAATCAGTATCCATAGTGAGTTTTCTTGATGATCTGACTGAGGGCACTCAGGCCTATGCAGAACAGCAGTGGTGACAGTGCATCCCGTTGGTATGTGCCCCATTTGATGATGACTTGGGCAGTGGGCTTTGAGTTGGCCTCCAGGTTCATCTTCCACATTTCCATGGAGTTCTTTATGAAGGCCGTTAGTGTCCTGTTGATCTTGTATAGTTCCAGTCATTCCAGTATCTATGTGTGTGGCACCAAGTCGTAGGCTTTCTTGTAGTCAATCCATGCTGTGCACAGGTTGGTCTTTCTGCTCTTGCAGTCTCAGGCGATTGCTCTGTTGACCAGTAGCTGGTGCTTGACTTCTCTGGTGTTCCTGCCAAATCCTTTCTGTGTTTCTCTCTTTATCTTGGCCTCCAGCCATCTCTTCCACAGAGGATACTGGTTCTTATGTACCATGTCCATCTTGAATTCAAGCACCTCCAAGACTATAATGTGAATCAGCTTGATGGTGTCAGTGATGGTCCTTGTAGGGATGATATTTAGGGCAGCATTAACATCCTCTAGCACATCATCTGAAGGTATTTGGCAATATATATATATATATTTATTTATTTATTTACACATACACAAATATATTTACTTAAATATATATATATATATATATATATATATATATATATATATATATATATATATGTACACACATATAGCTATATAGCTAGCTATAGCTATTGAATAATTACTGTTTTCACAGTCAGCCTTATCTTGTTGAAGCACCACTATTCTACTTGTATTTTCTTTGAGTTCTATAACCAATCCATCTCATCTTCTGTGCTCAGCATCCAAGCCTCCCACCATGATCGGATATATACCTGATCGGACCAGGTATAACAGTAATCACTGGTGATGATTTCTCACCAGTTTACAATAACATTAATGACAGTGGTGATGAAGGTAGATTCAAAAATCACACTCTTCAATAAAGATGAGTGCAGTGCTCAATCAAAGCACGCCTGTTCTTAATGGGCAGACTGCTTAGCCTGTGGTATCGTATTGGTTGTTGCATATTCAGACTTTACTTACAAAATGTAGTCACTTGTAGGGTATGGATTTCGTTTGTGGGGGTATTTTGTCAGCGGTAACATGATTACCAGCAAAAGTAAACAATGGATGTAGGTAAGCACATGCTCGACTCAGTCCACACTACCGCGAACACAAAGTAGAGCATGAATTTAATGAGCTGTAAATCCAGGTCAGAATACTCAGTCTGCAGAATCTTGAA